>NC_056741.1:887568575-887612356 GCF_019279795.1 Protopterus annectens | reverse complement strand
CGCCAGCTGTCCGGTATCCTGGGGCAGTTCTGATGCACTGTGCATGCATATGCTTACGCAGTACATCAGAGCTGTGTGTAGAGGAAGCAATGGAGAAAGGAAGATTTCTGTTGCTTATTTAAAGTTGTCTTGCTATGTTAAATGAGTTAAAAAAACGAGTTTAAAAAAAGCAACGGAGAAAGGAAGATCTCCGTTGCTTTTTTTTTTTTTAAGATATCTCGCTATGTTAAACTCGTTAACATAGCGAGATTACAGCAAAGGAGCTCTTCAGTTCTCCGTTGCTATCTAACACAAAAAAAGTAAAGACATACTAATGGAAAAAGTCCAGGCGACCGGACCTTTTTCTATTAGTATAAGTCGGATTTACAACAGGCACACTGACCAATCAGCGTGCACATTTTGGAATATTAATGGAGGGTCATTGTATAATTTCATTATTATCCTGCATTTTTAGTCTTTTTGTTTGTTTTTTTTTTTCCTGCATGGCAGTACTCAGCATTTTGACACTCAACATTTCATTATGGTTCCAAAACCTATGTATTCTACCTTCAATTCGTCCTCAACTTTTTTTTTTTCAGTCTCTGAGCCTTACCTGACCATCTGGCCCCTACCCATTTGCCTCATAGGCCCATTAAATCCCTCAAGGGGAGACACGCAACTGATCTTTTTATTACCCTTGGGGTGAATTTTGAGTGATTAGAAGAGCAATCAGTTATGATATATTCAGGCATTTTTATCTTTTAGTCTCTAACATCTCCCTCAGTGGTTGACAGGGTTTGCTTCTCCCTCTCTGGCCAGATACATTTCTACAGCCATACACTAACGTATGCAGCTTTGAACAACCAGATACATGTCCTTGAACAATGTCATTTTAACCAGATAAGTTAACTGGTCTTTCTTGGACCCTTTTTATCCATGACCCAAGGCCATAAAGGAAAGGGTAAATACAGCATATATAATCTAGGTATAAACATGGACAATTTAGTAAAGTAAATTAACCAGTATGCTTTGAGGATGTGGGAGGAAATGGAAAACTGAGAGAAAACCTACATATACATGAGTAGAATATAAAGAATGTCATCTAGAGAGTGACTGGAGATCAGAATTGAACAGACCCTGGCACTGGGAGGTAGCATATAATCTCTAAACTCCGCTAGATGTCAGGAGCACAGCAGTCTGGACTAACTACTTCAGCACCCTGGTCACTCATCAGTCCTTGGTAGCCTGCGTTGCAGTCAAAACTTTTTGCTCTACAATTCTAAGCAAATTTCTCTCTTCATATTTGCCATAACAGTGAACATTGCTTTTAGAGGGATACAGCAATTTCAGTTAACCTGTACATATTGAAGGTTATGTGTGTTTTTTTTAATTTCTCCAAATCGTTTGGGTTTGTAATAACATGAAAGGAATGGAACCCATGCCTAAGTCAAAGTACGATAAACATTCACAAAATTAGTATTGTTTGAATCTTTGGTGTCAGGCAGAAGTGCTCTTCACAGCACCCGCACTGTGCCCAGTAATGACTACTTCTGCAATTTGTATGTGGTTGCATGTATTGGTAACATGTTTAAATACAATTGTAGATTCTTTTTTTATAAGACCAGTTGCTCCCACTACTATTGGGATGGTCTGGGTATCTTTCTTCCTCATTTCTGCCTGCAAGTCCTGATATTTTATGACTTTGTGTCTCTGTGTATGCAAGACACTGTAGTCAGTGGGTATGGTGATGTCAGTGATCAATGCTACTTTTGTCTTCTTTTTGTGGACCACTATATCTGGTTTTGTAGCATCCATCTTTTGAACTGTTGGCAATGGGTGATCCCATGTGATGTACACCATCATTTTCTAAGATGCTTTGTGGCTCACTTTTTCCAGTGTTTTTCAGCCACTTCAATACCATGTTTGCACTCTCTCCAGTGCAACAGTCTTGCCATGTTATTATGTCTTTCAGCATACAGTCCTTCTGCCATTAGTATGTTACAACCAACAATGAGGCGTGCAACTGTTTCCATTTCAGTTTTACAAAACCTGCATTTGTCTGTTTCTCCCACATGCTCAATGGACTTTTGGAAACCAACGTGTACATAGCCCACTGTCGTGGGCCACCAATTTTAACCTTTCATCTCTTGGTTTGAATTAGTCTCTCCTTAACCATTCCTGCTTTCGTTCCTGATCAACATGAGGTTCTTCCAGAAGTTTTCTATACTTGCAAATGTATTTATTCATTTTCCTCATTTCTTGCCTTCTCATCTGGTCCTTCACTTATATTCTTTCTTTTGTTTTTTGGCACAATCAGTTGCTGCCTGATTTTTAATCTTCTTCCGGTTTGATTTCCATTCCTGCTTGACACCAATATGCTTCTGCTAGATTAAGCAGAGAAGTCATCTTAGATTTATTCTCCTCATGTTTCAAAACTTTCACTACGTTTGGATCTTGTGAGGTCAGCAGATGTGTGTGGAGTCCCACGATTGCAGATCTATACATGTAATCAATTTCAAGGAGGACCATCCCTCCTTCTGAATGGGGAATATATAATCTTGGTATGCACTGATTTTTATAAATCATTTGGTAAGCATGAAGCATCCTTCTTGTTTTCCTATCTAATTCTTGTTTTCCTATCTAATCTATGCAACATGTAAGTTAGGACAGGAAGAGCAAATTGCTTTGATTTTGTTCCTAGATGGCAATGCTCTTTTCAGGATTCATTTAAGTCTTCAGATGTTTTCCTTACCAAGTTTTATTCACAGCAGTGACAGAGAGTCACCCTGGAATATCCCCCTTTAAATTTGTATCCATGGAATAATAAGTTATCCTTTATCATGGCTTGATTCCAGAGTGGTCTGACACTGTTTCATGGTCACTGTAATGTAGTTTATCAGTACAGGGTATATTTTATACATTTTAAGCACTCTATTATTCGTGATTGTGGGATAGTATCAAATGCTTTTTAATAGTCAGTCCATGCCATACTTAGATTCTTCAAAAAGCACTCAAAAATGGGACCAAACTATTACACAAAATGCCAAAAAGCGATGCCTTCCAACTAACACCGTTTATTAACTTTAAACGCAAAAATAAAACACGTTTTTCGTTCCGCTAAATTGCGAAACTTCTTCAGAAACAATTCTCTACTCACACAGGCACTTATATTTATAATTTCTTAAGTATTTCGTACTGAAATGGCACCAAAAACAAATCAATTAACAATTTAAATTCCTTAAAGTTGTCTTAACCACAATATACGATGCTCTAAATTGTATTTACACGCAATGAGTTATTCCAAACTTCTCAAAACAGTGAAACCGTTTCAAATCAAAATGCAGGCACATAAAATTAAAATCTCAGACATCTCAACCACAAATATACGATGCTCTAATTTGTATTTACACGCAATGAGTTATTCTAAACTTCTCAAAACAGTGAAAACGTTACAAATCAAAATGCAGGCACATAAAATTAAAATCTCAGACATTTATCATTTAAAAATATATATATATATATTAAAATCATGCATATATATAAAATGCATTTTATTAAGAAATATATGCATATATGTAAAATATGTCATCATATGTGTGTGTATTTATACACATTAGATATATATATATATATATATATATATATATATATATATATGTATATACACTATGTATACGCACATATATACACACACAAACTCCCTTAATTCATAAATTCATGATAATATTATTTACATTAAAATTACAATTAAAATTAAAATTAATTTATGAACTAATCATTATGAATTCATTTTTAATCAGTCGGAGGTTTATAATATTTTTTGTATAAATTTTGCAACACCCAATTTATCGGAAATATCAAAAATATCAGAAATATATAAAAAAAAATATGTGTATATATATATATATATATATATATATATATATATATATATATAAAATTATATAGGAAAAAGTTATATAAAAATGTATGAAAAAATAGTAGTAATAAATATATATATATATATATATATATATATATATATATATATATATATATATATATATATATCAAAAGTTATATAAATTTGATAACTGTTCAAATCAAATCATATATATGAATTTTAAATTTATAATTACAATATATAAATACATATATGATGAAAATACTTATTAAATATGAATATAAATTTATAATGCACAATCTTTATCTCATTTGACTTTTTAATTTTAACAGACACATTATATTACATTTATCATTTAAACCCGGGTACATATATGCATTTAGCCTAATCTGCCATAATAGTTCAATTTTTTCAAGCATTAGAGATACAGGTCCACCTCTTTCATCTTGATTTACTTGTTGTATGATTTTAAATTTGAATTTATGACTAGGAAACATTACTATGTGTCTTGCTAACGCATTTTCTTCTTTGTACTGATTTATGCATCTTAAATGCTCCAATACCCTCTCTTTAAATTTTCTATCCGTCTTACCGACGTAGAAACATGGGCAGGCCTGACATTGAGCCAAATATACAACCCCTTTTGTTATGCAGTTAAATTTTCTTGTAATATTTATTTTATATCCATTAACCACAATACTCTTACCTATCTCTACTGTGTGACAAATTGAACAATTACCGCATTGTGTCATTCCTACATTTTTTATATAGGGATATTTTTGCTTTTGGAACATTGGTTTGAAACTAATAGCCTTTCTCCACACTATCTTTGGTTTTGTCTTAATGTCAAAACCCAAAGTATTATCCCCATTAATCAGAGCCCAATTTTTGAATATAATCTCCCTTATATGCATGTAATCAGAGCAAAAATTAAAAATGCATGCCAAACTAAATTCATTACTAAGAACATTCTGCAAATCATTTGGGACCTGATAATAGGGTACAAGTTCATGTTCATTTAATCCACTAAGAGATATTTCGGTTTTATCTGTTAAAATAGCAGTATAAAACCCATTCATTCTTTTAGATGTTACTTCTGTAATTATTTTTTCTATTAAATCTTCTGGATATGCCCTATTCAGAAACATGTGTTTTAAAACAATACATTCAGTTTGAAATTTTTGGTCAGTTGTTACCATTCTCGCTGTTCTGACAAATTGTCCTTTTAACATTGAATGTTTTTGATGCAAAAGGTGCGCGCTAGAGTAATGCAAAAACTTATTTGAATATGTTGGTTTTCTATAGATACTAACTTCATACTGTTGTTTTTCATAGTTTTTTATCAAAAGTACATCTAAATAAGAAATAGATATCATATCAAAATTATATGTGAAGTTCAAAAAATCAGTCGAATGATTCATTAATTCGACCAAATTTAATGCCATTTCTGTACATCCTTCTACTATTAAAAATATATCATCAATAAACCTTACATAGAATTTCACCATATTTTGAAACAACCCATTGGGAAAAAGGTATGTATTTTCCCAAAATGACATTACTAAGTTTGCATAGCTTGCACCACATGGTGATCCCATTGCCACTCCTTTCTTTTGGATATAATATTGCTTATCAAAAATTATGAAATTATAAGATAAAATTATGTCTAATAGTTCCTGAATTAGGGATATCTCTGATTCTAAAGCGTGCTGTTGCCGCATTCTTGCAGTAACCCATTCTATTCCTTGAGTATGTGGGATACTAGAATATAATTCTTTCACATCTATAGTTAGAAAATTATAATTTTCTTTAAATGGAAATGTATTCAACCTGTCTAAGAATGACCAAGAATCTTTTAAAATCCATTTTTCCATTTTTACGTATTTCTTCAAGATGGAATCAACAAATTTAGCACATGCATATGTGGAAGAATTTCTTCCATCAACTATTGGTCTGAATGGAGGATTTTGTAAATTCTTATGAATCTTAGGCACTCCAAAAATACAAGGTGCCTTAGGTGCTATTATCATCAAATAATTGAACAAATGGGCATCAATTCTAGCTTCAATAAATAATTCATTAATTAAACTTTTAATAAATTGATTGGCTGTATTATATTCATTACAAGATGCTAATTCATATGTGTCTGTTGACAAAATGTCCCTTATATGTTTTAAATAATCTGGCATGTCCATGAAAACCAGGCCTCCTCCCTTATCGGGATTCATTATGTGTATATTGGCTTTTAACAGACAATCAAGGCTCTGTCTTTCCTCTTCACTTAAATTATCTATAAATGAAGTTTTTTTTCTTATTTAATTCTCTAAGATCTATTTCGCAAATTCTTTCAAAACTAGAGAGTATGTTATGAAGGGGTGGGTTATAGCCGCTTGCAACCCTAAATTCATTATTAGTTCCATCTTGCCCTCCAAATAAAGTTCTACAATTCAATTTCCTAACAAAAAGTTTAAGGTCGCAGATAGTATCTGCTAAATTCATCCTGCAAGAAGGTACAAATGTTAAACCCTTAGATAAAATATCAACCAGAGCTTGTGACACATGAAAAGAAGAAAAATGATATACAATAAAGTCATTTTGGCTATTATTAATTATCACAAGTCCTTTATGTGAACAGTTCTCCTCTGTCATCTTCTTCTGTTCTGATTCTTTTTCTTGTTGTTCCATTGCCTCTTTCTCGGGACATTCTGAAAACCCTGATTGTTATTCATATTGTGCGTTTGCGTATTATTTCCTGAAGTTCCAGGATTATTATTACTACTATTATAACCACCTCTTAAACGTTCACTTCGCCTCAATTGGGTGTTCTCATTTTGATTTTCTGCCCAATCTACTAAATCAGCTTCTGGATTTGAGCCAGTATTCAGACTGTTAGAATTAGACACTGCAGAAGCATTATTAAAAATATCATCTCCCATGTTCTGAAAAGAGTTGTTCGGAGTCTTATAAGACCAGATTTGGTTGGGTGGGGGCAAAGGATATGCCAGATTTTTTTTCATATTGCATTCTGTCTCTTTCTAACTTTTTAATTTTCGTTTTTCTCATTTTGTCAATATGTTGTTCTATGCTTTGGAACACTCGTAGGTATTCATATTTGTACCTCAAAAAGTCTGCATGTTGCTTAATTATGATGTCCAATTTCTCTATTTTCTCTTCCAACTCTTTTATTATGAATGAATAATGTTTGATCATGGTCTGCATCAATTGAAAACCATGCTGATTGAACATATCAATAAGATCTTTATGAAAATCAGATCCTGTTATTAGACCAGTTGGATATCGCCAGCTTCTTAGTCCTTTAGGCACAATTTCTTCTCTTAAACATTGTTGAAAATATTCTATTTCCAAGTTTAACTTCTTGTGCTTTAACATGTATGTATCCAGTTCATTTAACACATCTAATAGGACTGTATTATTATTTTGTGTATTATTCGAAACTTGTTCATTAGATTTATTTCTACATAAACCAATGGGTGATATAAGCCAGTCTTTGAAATTCGGCATTTGTATACTTTCTCTACCATTATTTTGATTTATATTGTTCATATTTGTATTTACTGGTAGCGCTATTCTTGTAGTATTAGTGCCATTTTGACCATTAGTATTAGAACCTACTACGTTAGAAACGAGAGGTCTTAGTTCATTATTATGATCATTCATCTGGTTTATTTCAAGATTATGCACAGTACCTGATTGCAGCTGCAATGCTGCTCTTTGTTGTGTTCTGTTCATTGCCGTTGGCATATTAGGCTCCACTCTGTCATCGTTAACCCTTCGGTCCTGTTCTTCTGTTCGGTTAGATTCCACTAAGACTCGTGCATACGTCTGAGTGTTAACCATTTGGTCCTGTTGCCCTTGCTGAGATGAAAGTACTCTTTCTAGTTTTTCACTGATAGACTCCACTTTTTGTGATAATAACTGAATCAGCATCGTCAGTTTACCGACTGCATCTCCTTCATTTGTACTGTTATCTTTTGCAATATTAACAGCATTACCAGTCTCATTCCTTAAGATCTCCGGTGTAGTTTGGAACAAAACATCCGCCATGGCATAAATAACTCCGAAAAGCACTCAAAAACGGGACCAAACTATCACAAAAAATGCCAAAAAGCGATGCCTTCCAACTAACACCGTTTATTAACTTTAAACGCAAAAATAAAACATGTTTTTCGTTCTGCTAAATTGCGAAACTTCTTCAGAAACAATTCTCTACTCACACAGGCGCTTATATTTATAATTTCTTAAGTATTTCGTACTGAAATGGCGCCAAAAACAAATCAATTAACAATTTAAATTCCTTAAAGTTGTCTTAACCACAATATACGATTCTCTAAATTGTATTTACACGCAATAAGTTATTCCAAACTTCTCAAAACAGTGAAACTGTTTCAAATCAAAATGCAGGCACATAAAATTAAAATCTCAGACATCTCAACCACAAATATACGATGCTCTAATTTGTATTTGCACGCAATGAGTTATTCTAAACTTCTCAAAACAGTGAAAACGTTACAAATCAAAATGCAGGCACATAAAATTAAAATCTCAGACATTTATCATTTAAAAAAATATATATATATATATTAAAATCATGCATATATATAAAATGCATTTTATTAAGAAATATATGCATAAATGTAAAATATGTCATCATATGTGTGTGTATTTATACACATTAGATATATATATATATATATATATATATATATATATATATATATATATGTGTATATACACTATGTATACGCACATATATACACACACACACACACTCCCTTAATTCATAAATTCATGATAATATTATTTACATTAAAATTACAATTAAAATTAAAATTAATTTATGAACTAATCATTATGAATTACATTTTTAATCAGTCGGAGGTTTATAACATTTTATGTATAAATTTTGCAAATTATGAGACAATTTGAGGCTTTTCTTAACTTTGCTTCAATCTCTCTGGCTGTTACTTCATTCCATTTCATGTCCTGTACTTTTAAACTTCTTATTACTTCTTTTACTTTTATCCATTTAGCATCTTTGTTATGTTCCACAGGATCTTCATAAATATTTCTCCAATATGTATCTATTTATTCTTTTTTTTTTTTTTTTGGTGGTCTTTCAATTCCTTTTACCTCGTTTTCCAACTCTCGATAAATTTTTTTGGGTCATCAGTAAATTGCTTATTTTGTACTTTTCCTTTATATTTATTTGTGTATCTTCTAAGTTTTCCCCCTCTGATGAGATTTTTAGCTTGTTATTTGTGATAGTGTATGATAGATCCTGGTCTGTTCTAATACTGCACATTGCTTTTATTATGTGTCTCTTAGTATTCTTGTTACTCTATTCCTTCTTCTATATTTTTCTAACAGTGACACTTCTTCCCCTGGGTTCAGGAACAGTCCATGCAAGAATAGCTTATTCTTGCATGGACTGTTCTGTGTAGGAATAGAGCTGCTGCGTGCCCTACATATTAATGAGGGTGTGCCGCTCTATTCTTACACCTACACGATCCATGCCTGAGTGCAGGGGGCATGTAGAAGTGCTGCACTGAGACTTCAACATGCCCCCTGCACTCAGAAAGTGCCATACGGCACTTTCTGACATGGAAGCTTGTTAGAATAGGGAAGCTGCATAATATTAGAGCCTGGCTCTAATATTATGCAGTAATTTAGTGTCCATGGACACTGAAATGTAAAACAGACATTTCAGTGTCTGCGGACACTGAAATAAAAAAAATAAAAAAAAAATGTTTAAAGCACACAAGCCAGCTGCCTGCACATTAACTACCCCCAGAATGTCTGTACCCCTGCCCTACATGCATGGAAGCAGCAGGGCAATACAATAAAAATAAAATGTAACAAATAATTTTTTTATATTAAAAAAAGTTATGTAAGTGAAGCAGCCGGTTTGTGTGCCGTGGTGCTTTGCTTAGCCTTGCATAAATCTGGAGTGAGAGTCAAATAGATTTATGACTGAGTAGGATCTGTAGGTGCTGTAGTGTAGTGGTAGAGTTCTGGTTTAGTGTGCAATAGATGCACGGTTCGAATCCCACCTCAGTACTGGGATTAGAACTCCTAGTTATCTGTACTACAGTATCACACAGTTATTAGACACGCCATACAGCTTACTGGGTTTCTGAAGGGATCAACTTACTTCTAAGGTGAGTGTCATTAGACACCACTGTATATTTTGGCAATGCCAGTGTTGTTCTGTTGGGCAAGGCTGCAGGTAAATGTCACCTGCAAACACACACAACAGTAGGTGATGTCAGATTGCTTAGGCAGTAAGACTTGGCTTCATAGTGGGACATGGCAGTAGTAACAGAGGGTGTGCAAGTGTGTGCAGCAGGATGACACTGTATACCTTTCAGTGTGTCTGTATCTGTGTATGACTGCGTGTGTGTATGTATCCCCTCTCTCTCACTGTTTCTGTATCTGTCTCCCACCACCTGGCTCTGTCGCTGTATGACTATTATATTTGTATGTGTTCACCTATGAGTCTCTTAAGTGTTTGAGCATGCCCAGTATGAGCCTCCATACTGGCTGTAAACATGGGATGTGTTTTCAAACTTTGGCAACATGGCCAGTGTGACTCTGCAGAGTAAGTATACACAGGGGCAGTAATTATCTAAGTGTTGGGGCATGCCCAGTATGAGCCTTCATACTGACTGTACACATGGGATGTGTTTTTCTAAATGTAGGGATATGGCCAGTGTGACCTTGCAGACTGTGTGTACTAAGGGGCTGTAATCCTCTAAGTGTTGGAGCATGCCCAGTATGAACCTCCATAGTAAATGTAAATATGGGATGTGATTCTGTAACTGTGGAAACATGGTCGGTGTGACCCTGCACATACCTGTCAACTGTGCAGATTTTCAGCACACGTCCAGACTGTGGCCTCAGATTTCTTCTCCATTTCACATGAGAGTGGTGTCTTCTGCGATATATCATTCAATCAGAAAAGGTTGCTGTTCGTATATTATGACACACATTTGACTTTCACCCTTCATCTCCTTCAGAACATTCATGCTACTGGACAACCTTTTATTTTACCATCTTTCTACACCTGTAATGGGATTATTTCTTTATTGTTTCTATTTGTGGCACTTTGTCTCACTTTTATTTTCTTCCCTTCTCCAAATTTCTTGCTGTTACAGGTTCTGAGGTCTGATCCTCCATTGTGAGTTCACACATGGCCTGTAATTTTCCAAGTGTAGGAGCATGCCTAGTATGATCCCCCATAGTGATTGTTGCACTCCATTCCACAGATACTTGTAGTCCAGTCCAGGATTTTGTGTGCTACAGCCATACCTCCCAAATGTAAGCAGAAGTGCCCTACAGGTACTGGGTTTGTTTTAGCAGACATATTTTCTGATATATTTGAGTTCTGCCTCTGCAATGCATTCTGTGATTCCCTACTGCCAAACATCCTGAGATCATCACAGTGCTTTACCAGAGAAGAACAGGATGTATTATGCACACAACAACATTATTTTATTTTACTTATTTATTTTACATTTGTTAACCGGGCTAGTCCAGCTGGATTGTATGTCCATTTTCAGTGGAGGCCCGAGGAGATAAGCTCCATTTGTGAACAGAGATACAGTAAGGACATCACAATATCATAGAAAACATTTTTTTTCCAGATCATATCACACATAATACAAGGAAATTATGTTATCATGCTAAGTATCAGCTAATTCTTCAGGAAAGAAAAGATTTCTTTCCAATGATTATACAGAAAATAGGAAAGGTCATTTAGTGAGTGTTGTTTGAGAAAAAAAATATACAGAAGGATTGAGACAGAACAAAATATACAGAAGAATTGAGACAGAACATTCATGACAAGACTTATGAAAAATTACTTGAGATATTCACTACTTAAAGGGCTGTAGCAGAGTATACAGTATAGTGGTAAAGTAGAGGAAATCAGAGGATTAGTCAGGGTTGGAACAGGGGAATAACCAGTATATCTTAAGGTGTTTCTTGAGTCTTTGTTTAAAATGCGGCAGCGAGGGAAGTATAGTTAGCTCTTGTGGCAGCATATTCCAGTTTTTCCAGCGGTATTGTTGAATAAGGTTGGAAAGTATAGGGGTGTTGTTTGGTTGGTAAAATATTTTATGAACTATGATAAGTTGTGAAAGTATCAAAATGTTTTTTAGCTCTAACCATTCAAGTTGCTCTAGGTTCAGACAATGGTGAGTTCTGTAATGGCTTCCAGTGGCAAATCTGGCTATATTGTTACAGGAATTGGCTAGTTTGACAAGATTATTTTTTTTTTAGGTTAGTGTATATGGGTGAAGCATACAGAAGAAATGAGATTAAATGGGAGTGAGCAATTTTAACTCTAGATGTTGGGGTTAAGAAAGGTTTTATTCTATATAAGGAGCCTATTTCCTGTTTACTGTGAGCTTGTTATCAATTGTGATGCCTAGCAGTTTGGTGGAGGAGTCTGGGGATATAAGGGTGCCATTAGTGGATTTTATTGAGAAATCAATGGGGGGGGGACTTAGTGTTAGGTGAGAAGAGCAAGCTTTGTCTTTTTAGCGTTCAACAGGAGGCAGCGTTTCAAGAACCAAGCTTCTACTGTGCTAAAGACTTTCTGGGTTAGGGTTTAAAGCTCAGATGAAGTATTGGCAGTACATATGAGCATGGAATCATCTGCATATTGTATAGTGGTTGCTTGAGGGATTACAGCATGGAGGTCATTGATGAACAAGGAGAAAAGGAGGGGACCTAGAATGGAGCCCTGAGGGACTCCAAGGGAGATGGGCAAATGGGAGGATAACTCATTCTGCCAGAGAACTGTTTGTTACCTATTATTAAGGTAGGATTTAAACCAGAGGATAGACTTGTTGTCTAGAGAGAGGGATTCAAGGATCTTTATAAGCAAGGAGTGGTTAACCATATCAAAAGCTTTAGATAAATCAATAAAAAGTGCTGAGGAAAGGCTATTGCTATTACAGTTACAGTTGATGGAGTCAGTGAAAGAAAGGAGAGCAGTAGTGGTGCTGTGGTAGGGCCTGAAGCCATGTTGGCAGTTTGCTAAGATATTGTGTTGAGCTAAGTGGTCCATTAGCTGGTGATGAATGCATTTTTCCATAACCTTAGCTAGGGGTGATAAGAGAGCTATAGGCCTGTAATTGGAATAATCATTAGAGTTACCACCTTTATGTAAAGGGATTATATGGGAGATTTTCCAAATGTCTGGGATGTTTCCTTTGTTGATGGTTCTATTTATAAGGGTAGATATAGGGTAGGCTACTGATTTAGCAGCTCTTTGCAGATATTCCCACGGTAACTGGTCTGCAGAGGGGGTGCACGGCTTAAGTTTTTGGATGATTTTTTGGATGTAGGCAGTAGAGATGGGTTGAAGTTGGAAGGTAGGTAGAGTGTCAGGTAAAGGGATAGGGAGAATAGTGCTGTCTATGGATAGTTGACGGGCTAAGGATTGTATAGTGTCTGTAAAAAAGGTGTTAAAGGCATTGGCAATTTGCTGGGAGGTATTATTATCAGCTCCTAGTGGGGATGGTGTGCTAGAGTGGCCCGGATTAAGTAGTCTATTTAAGCTTGACCAGAACTTTTGAGGATTATTATGGTGAGTTTGCTGTAGTTTACAATAGTAGTTCTTTTTATCAGTGAGAATAGCTCTTTTTGTGATATTTCTCAGTTGTCTAAAGGTTTCATTATCAGAGATGGATTTAGTAGCTCTCCATTTAGACCAAGATTTGTTCCTTAGTAATATCTTTTGTCTAGTATCTTTTGACAGCCAAGGGGCAGTCTTGGACTTCATTCTAATAGTTCGTTTGGGTGCATGCTCATCTAGGATTGTTAGGAATTTAGAGTTGAAATATTTAACAGCCTCTTCAAGAGGGAGAGTTTTTAGAGTGTTCCAGTCACAGGCGTCAAGTTCATTTTGGAAAGATATACAGTTAAAATGCTTATTTGACCTTAAAATCCTGAATGTGGGGGAGTTAGGAATGTCATTCTTTTGTCTTGCAATGTAAGTCAAAGTATGATCACTCACATCATCAGGTAAGGTTCCAACTTTATAAGTTTGTCGTCTGTTTGTAAGAATCCAATCTAAGATGCTCTCTTTTTTTATTTGGTTTGTTAATTCTAGTAGTGGAGGTGATTGTTTGGTTAAAGCCATGTAGGTTAATATGTAAGGAAGGGTTGTCAGTGTTGATACACTTCGAGTCAGTATTAAAGTCCCCTAATATTATTGTTTCTTGTGGATAGGTAGTGGAAATCCAGCTTAGAATATTCTCTATAGTAGTGTTATTATTACCTAGAAGAAGGTAGGTACAGATGATGTTTAGGGATTTGCTAGTGTTTAGTTTAAGTCTAGAGATAAGGATTTCAGCCTTAATGTGTAAGGGGGGGGGGATAAAGGGTATTGTGGAGATTTGTAAACCAGTCCTATATAGAATAGCTACTCCTCCACCCCTACGTTTTGCGCGGTCTAATCTCAGCATATTATATCCTGGGGGTGTTATCTCATTGTCCTTAGTTCCCGGTTTTAGCCACGTTTCTGTAAGACAGAGGATATCAAAGGAATGAGTGTCTAGAAGAGCATGGAGATGGGCAGCTTTGTTGTTGACACTGCAGGTATTAAGATGACCTATTAGTAAGGAGTTTGGGAGACTGGTTAAGGTGGTTAGGGTAGAAGAAGTGGTGTTGTGAGCTGTGACTGTGGTAACATTGGTTGGGCCTGGGTTGGGGTGGATATCACCATCTTTTAAGATGAGAGCTTTTAATCTTGAAGTAGGGTTGTAAAAGTAACTAGTTAGATTCTTTGGTTTCCTTATGGAGGAGTTAAGGACTTTCATATGTGTGAGGCGATGGTATTTGGCTAGCAAGTAGCATGGAGTAGATGTAATATTTATATGAGTATGGGTAAGGCTAGAATTTAGACAAGCTGTTTGTTTAGGAGAGTTGTTGTAGTGAACATAATTCACTTTTTCAAAGAAGTTGAGGAGATAGGCAGAAATGAGGGCTGGTATAAGTATGGCTATAAGTATTAACTTAATTTGGGGAGCTTTATTTTTTGTGGGCATGTTGCTAAGATTCTCTGTGGAAGTACAAAATGGTAGCTTGTACTATAACAAAAAGATGGTTGGGCAGGAATAGGGGAATTGTATATAAAGAAGGAAATGAAGAGTCTTTGGAGGAAATATTTTAGGGGAAAAAAGAAATCGGGAAAAGTACTCAGAGTAAGGGTGTACGAGAAAGTGGGAAAGGAGAGAGGTAAAACTAAGGAGGGGAGTGACATTATGCACATTCTTGGCCAATAAGGCCTGTTTACAGGTGTGGTTACAGCCACTTTACTGCTGGAGCTTTATAAACAGTCCAGCAAGTTGTTCCTTTACTGGCTAGGCATCCCCTGCTTGTGTGTTAGTCTTTCTACCTGACAGGTGCTATCCTGCTGTTGGCATACCTCTGCACATTATATTACTGACCAGATGGTCCCGGCCCTTCAGTCTACATACACTGTTGTTAGTATGGCGAGTTCATTGCAAGTACTTACAGAGTGACATTACAACCTACAAACAGGCATTACTGTATCTAGGTTCCACACCTGCAGGGAAGTCCTGGGTATGCAAGACACCTTAGCCTACCAGCTTCCACAGTATGTGGGGGCAGTATTCAGTACACATGCCTATCATCTTGCAGTTGTCCCACTTTCAATTATAACCTTGTCCAAATGTGTTGCTGTCACAGGTTTGTGGGTATGTGTGTGGGTACCGAGTGCAGTCTAGTGTGCAGAAATGTCCATCATATGTGTAGTATGTGCAGCATAGCAATGTTAGTTACAGTATCAGTGGAAGTGCAGTGAAGGGAACTTAGGTGACCCCTGGCACACACACTTCTGTGTGGGTTGCTAGATCATTATGACATTAGTGGGGTATGGGCCCTGAGGACCTTATCACCCACACAGATGAGGGTGTAGGCCATGTTACAGCATGTCAGCCCACAGAGGCCAAGTCCAGCAGAGATACAGAGGGATCAGAGAACTTTAGTGTGTGTTCCCCATGCACATCTACAGGCGGCACATCAGTAGGGGTATTCAGGCAATTGTGTTGTCATGGCACAGGTTATCATGTTGATTGTGAAAGGCCTTGCAATGTTTCCTGTACTGTTGTTTCCCTGCAAACATATATATGTCACTGCTTTTGTATGGGGGGGCACCTGTGAACTGTACACATTTTCAGTGACCGTGCTGATATTTGCTTTACATTTTGTTGCCAGGGTTGTTTTGTAGACTACAGGCATATCAGTACAGAGACTGAGGTCAGACTGTGTTGGCATACATGTGGGTTTCAGACTTCTTGCCCTTCAGAGCCTTACTACAACTGCAGAAGCTGCTGTGCTATCACTGTATAGCTCTGCATGGGTGTGTATTATAATTGTTGCCATTTGTGAGGCTAGACTGTGCCAGACATTTGTTATGGTTGCCTACAGCTACGTTGGTGGGTGGGTCCATGTGGGTTGAGTATGGCAGCCCCACAGTGCCTACCATGCCTGTGACCTCTGACCCCCCAGTTACCTGGCCACCACACATTTACTGCTGTGGTATTATTCTCCTTGGGTACTACTGCATGCTGTGGTGATGGTAGTGTTGGCCACACACGTCCTGGTGTCCTATAGAGTTGTCAGTGATGTGCTGCAATCCCAGTACCCACCCCAGTCCCTTACATGTATACTGCAATAACATAGGTGTGGTAGGAGAACATAGTAATCCATGCAGTTATTGTTAATAAAATGCACTTACCTTGTGCCTGCAGCTGAGGTGAGGATGGTGCTTGAGGGTTGCATATGTTGGATGCACACAGTTCACAGCTTATACAAGGTGGGTGACAGGTTGTGTGGTGTGTGTGCCATCCATTTTACTATGTGTGGGAGATGGAGAAAGGTGACAGGCCCTGGGCCCTTACAGTGTCACTGTGTGTGCTATGCATTGTCTCTTTGCCATGGCCTGGGCATACTGGGCACGCCTCCTTCTGCCTACAAGTGCAGGCTCAGGGGGTTTCTCCTCCGAGTCCCTCTGTGCCTGTGGGGACCTTGGCACTGGTGGAAGGCTGTGTGGCCCTTCCCCATGCTGATCCTGCCACAGCTGTTTCCACAGAATCATACTGTGAAGCATGACACTTACAATGAACATGTGGGCACATGTGGCTGGACCATGCTGCAGGGCTCCACCGGATATGTCAAGACAGCGGAAACATGACTTGAGCATCCCAAACACACGCTCTATTATGACTCTGGTTTGTGCGTGTGCCTCATTATGGTATTCTTCACTGAGTGTGTGCGCACTTCTGATGGGTGTCATCATCCATGGTTCCAGTGCATAGCCAGCATCCCCCACAAGATGGCCATAGGGGATGTCCCCCTTGGCAAATACCTGGTACAGCTGTGGGGCATGCCAGATGTGGGAGTCATGATAGCTACCAGAGCTGCCAGCACACACATTTATTATTATGCCCTGGGCATCACACACAACCTGGCAGTTGATGGAATGATAGCCTCTGCGGTTTATGTAGACCCTACCCTGGTCACCAGGTTGTGCTTTGATATGGATGTGCGTGCAGTCTATAGCACCCAGTATTTCTGGGTAGTCTGCTACATGGTGGAAGAGATGCATATTGCTGGCCCTCTCCTCACAGTTGCAAGGAAAATAAATGTGGTCAGAGGCATGCCGTAGCATGGCATCCAGGAACTGGTGGAGTATCCTGGATGCAGATGCCTGTGAGCCCCCAATCATGTCCTCAGTAGGTCTTTGGAAAGTACCTGTAGCTAGTATTCTTAAGGCTACACATACCTTGGTGTCAACTGGGATGGGTTCCCCTCTGTTGGTTTTGGATCTGAAGCGAGGCTGGCACAGCTCAATGATTTGCTGTAGTAGGGCCCTGTCCACCCTGTAATGGTCTACTATTTCCAGCTCATTTAGTCCCTGGTGGGAAACCCTGGGTCTATACACTCTCCTCCTCCTCTGCAGCCTGAGGCAGTTGTCAGCATTATCTTCTTCACCGCCCTCATCCTCTTCCACATATTGATGTATGAGAGCAATTGCAGCCCCTAACATTTTTTAAAGTGAAAATTCCCAACAAGTGCTCACCTAAGGTGCTAAGTTTGTGGGAAAAACCTGACTGTAGGGTGTTTGCAACAGTTTATAGTGCAGTGCTGTGAGTGTTGCCTGTGTAATTGGCTGCCTGTGATGAATTCCACCTGCCAGCTACATAATTCAGAGGTTGTTTCCTGTTTTCTGGAAGTTCCTTTACCTTTTTTTTCTGTTTCCTCACAGTATAAGCTCCAAGGCGGCCTGCGCATACCATTGGAGCCAATGTAAACAAAGCTAGGCAAGATTTGACCCTCCCCTGGGCGTGGCCACAGCTTTGGTTTCTTTACCTCAGATTGCTATCACTCAGCAGCCTGTGACACACACCCCTTGCTGAGCTAAGCTGAACTCCGCGCCTCCCATTTGCAAGGAGCTCCAATGTGCTTACAGGAACCCTGACACACACCCCTTTTCTGTTTGTTGTTCTCTGTTCTTATACTCCAGTCCTCTTGCTCCTGCATGGTTAGGTGCAATATTGGACTTAGAAGAATTCTGTGATTCAGGTACATTAGCCTCATTTACATACCCCACTGAATAAGCCCATAGTTACTGCACTACAGCAAAGCCTTTCCCCTTAGCAACTAGTGTTGACAGCTGTTGTTTACATTGTGCATGCCATTGACTATAATGGCCAACTGCAGAATGTTTTTATTTATTTATTTTTTTTATTTTCGGGGCCCTCCCATTTGCATGGCAGTGCGCTACGCTTAAACGTCTGATATTGGCCAAAAAAAATTGATTTTTCTAATTTTTAACTTATGGCAATGCCAATGGCTATATAGTTAGCCACTGACATATCTACTGAACCTCTACTACAAGCTGTTTTATGAGCTATCACTTCTTATTTTTTAAGTTTGCAGAACTGTATTCTGCTAGTAGCAGAATACGGTTCTGCACACTACACTGTGTCAGCATGGGGATCTGCATGCTTGCAGAATCACTAATTTACCTCATTTGCATGTTTTTTACCTGCAAAAGAGGTAATTATCAATCTGCATGGATCTCCATGCAGGAACAGTGTAGGCAAGCTTGTGCACGTCAGGAACTAACGTTCCTGGATCGCTAGGCTGCCATGTTCTATGCAGGATCTCTTATACAGTTCCTGCATGGACAAAAAATGTTTTTGAATCCCGAGGCTTGTCTTAATTGCTTTATAGTTTTGTCTATTTCATACTTCAATGATGGTATTTGATTTTTCTCCTTCCTTTCCCTCACTATCCTGTGTTCTTGCAGTAGGACTTTATCAGTTATTAATTTAGATGCACAGTAATATATCCTGTTTACTTCTGTTATATCGCATGGATCTCTATGGACAGTCCTAATTACTGCATTCATTTGTTTTATCAAACTTCTGACTCTTTGGGTTTTCTTGACCTTCTGCAGTCTATTTGTTTCATTGATTTTAATATGTCTGTCTATCTCTATTAAATCAAGCAACTCTTCTCTTGGCTCATTTTCTTCTAAACTGAGAACACATTTTTTTATTTTCTATTTCCTGTGGGCATTCTATAGAAAGTCCTATAACATCTTGCTGTGGCACATTCTCTTCAGTTGCTACCTGTGCCATCCATTCCTCTGTTATATGGGAACTCACTGGCTTATCACTCCTCAACATTGACTGCGTCAGAGTTTCCACAGTTTCCTGTTGCTTCCTTTGTTGTCTAGCTTCAAGTGAACATTTATACTGGTTTCCTGTGGAAGGCTCCAAAATGTCTTCATATGGCAGCTGAGGCATTGCTTCCCATTCCACTGGTTTCCCCTTAATTTGGATATCCATTGCTCTATCTTTTGTGGTTCTTTCTGAATTGGATTTTCTACATGAATCCTTCACTTTGCAGCTACTCCATAACCTCAGTTATTATTTCTTTAACACCTCCATTACTGATCTCCTTTTCTACTTTTCCTCTTTGTCTTCTTAGTTTTGTATTGTAAAGTTTTCCATGTCTGGATTCCTTTGCCTGTATTTTTTTTAAATACCTTTGATGCTGGTCTTTTTGTATTGGTTAGTTTTGCTTTCTACGTTGCATAAATATTACAGCATATTAAAATTTCTTTCTTTCCTATGTCTATATTTCTTCTTCAGATGTCTCTTGATCTTCCTGCTTCTTCTTACTTAGTGGACTCAATCCATCATGCTGTGATTTAACCTGTGTTAGATCTTCTACACCAAATCCTTCACTTTGCAGGTACTGCATAAGTTCTCCTTCTATTTTTTTTTACTTCTGCTTTGCTTGTACATTCCCTCTTTGTGATATTTTTTATTGTGAATTTTTCCATATCTGGATGCCTTTGCCTGTATTTCTCTTTGAATATCTTTGTGGTTGCTTTCTTTATATTGATTCATTTGGCTTTCTCCTTTGCATAAATATTGCACCATATCAAGCCTCTCTTTTCCATGTCCATATTTCTTTTTTATACTTTTCAAAAATCTCTAGGTTTTACTGTTTATATTTTTGCACTTCCTCAGATATTCAGATGATGTGCGCTGAAGCACCCACATTTGAAGGTGAGACTTGCCAACTGTTTATACATAGGGATTCAACATTTGCCATACTTCTGCCAGTATATCTCATTATTCCACATACTTTATTTGCTGTCTTTAGACAGCTGTCACTTGTTACTCTTTAGGCGTCAAATAATTTACATCCCTAATTCCATTTTATCTGATGTTGTCTGCCAAACAGCTGTATAATAATTCACTTCATTTTTGTCTTGCAGAAACCACTCTGTTGCATTTTCAAACACATTTTAAAGTAATATTTGAAAAACTATAGACTGTAAAAACAATGCAATAATTGCAATTCAGTGGTAAAACTAGTGAATGGATTATTCCTATAATATGGTTTTATGTAATTACATATTTTATTTGATTTTTCAAAAGCATCTAGATAAAATTTCTGGTAAAACTCTTGAAAGTACAATTGAAAGTCTTTACTTTACTTTTTTATCCACACACTCATTTTGTAATAGTTATGCTGGGGTTCCCCATGTACACCTACTAATAGTGATAGTGATATAGTATGTTAGCATTTGTCTTAATCCCCATTTGGTTTCAGCACTTTTGTTCTGACTGTTTAATAGAAGGTTTCTTTCATGGCAAGCAGTAATGGAGAAGGAATTCACCTGTATTACAAAGCAGAGTGTGTAGAGTCAAAAAACTGTTTAGTTATTGCAGATGAATGGTGAAACCAGGCAATTACAACATGGTTGTATACAAACACTTCTACATTTGAAGCTAACAAAATTCATTTTTTGATTATGAGGCTTTTTAAAGCAACTATGGATTAATAAAGATGCTGGAAAATAGGAAAAATTGGACAGGGCATCTAAAAGATTGTATTATTGTTATCAAGTGCTGTGAGATCCTTGACATCCACCAAAGCTAACACAACCTTTGATAAATGGGACTTCAATTTAACATCCCTCTAAAGGGTGGCACACTAAGGAGCTGTGCTGCACTGCAGTGCCGGTAATATGAAATTATTCCATGTACCTTGGGTTCTGATCCCCAAACTTGTAAATATTGGTTGTCCCTGGAGACCAAACAGAAGGGATTTAAAGTAAAAGTGACAGTACCTTGCAGGTACGTCTGCAAAAGAATGTATAGTATTTTTCCCAAGCAAAAAAGGAAGGCTGCGTGGATGAGGTCATGAATACAAGGGACTGGCATGACGGTACTTCATGTAGCATATTTAGGCAGTCACAAAAGTACACAATGCAGATTTTTGTGATCTAGGAGATCTCAGAATACGGCCACTGCTATTTCACTCTGGTATGACTGACTTAAGCTGGGTAGAGCAGAGTGTCATAAAGCCCACAATATGTAATTCACTTTATTAGAGTTTAACACTCACAGATGGCTTAAAGGTTTCTGTATGACAGACACCCTAGAAATGGGCTACAGAGGATTACTCGAAGGTTGTTGATTATCATGCGAAAGTGTGGGGTATCCTTGTCATCTTGCCAAAACTAGAACAAGTGGCTTATACATGGATGTATAGTGGTATGGATGGCTATTGTGCATGCCCTTATAAGAAAAATCAGTGTTAGGCATAAAGTGACATACTAGCTGAGGAAGCACACAGTATCTTTTGTAGCACAGACTGACAATGAAAAGGAAGCAGAGCACAATGCAGTATGAGCAGAAATAGTATGCATATTATGGCATAGCTGCACTGTCTCAAATACAGTCATTAAATGAATGTGACATTGTAGAATCTCAATAATATGATGGAATGTGACATTGTAGAATCTCAATAATATGATGGAATGTGACATTGTAGAATCTCAGTAATACAGCCAAAAGACAGATGGTACCCTTGTGATTAACATTCCTGCTATAACAGACTGAGGATTCCATAATGCATGGTTTCATAACAAGTGATGTAGTGAAAAGAGAATTTCAATCCAGACAAAATGACAGGTAGTGTTTTATGAAGAATATTGATAATGCAGTACAGACTATCACTATATTAAGGAGCAAGCTAAAAAATGTGTGCTGTGCATTTTCAGTAATGGCATTAAAATAGGGTTATCACATATTCTACTTATGCAGGAAAGTCCTTCTCCTGGCAGTTGTTTCCTGTTAAACAACATCAACATGGCAAACATCCACAGATATTTAGGACAAAAATGTGAGGTTTCAGTCAACAGTTGCATAAAATCATTATTTTGTATTTGAAACACCATAATATTTTAGGAAACAGCATAAATCAAAAACACACACACACACACACACACATATATATATATATATATATATATATATATATATATATATATATATATATATATATATATGTATATATTTGTAAGAATGTTGGAGCTTTTCGCCCAGGACCTCTACTGAAAATGGGTTACTTTTTACCCAGTCAGAGTTTTAACAGTAAAGAAAACAGAAATAACTAAATAATAAATGCATTCTACAAATATTAATTTTTATTTTGCCAATACACTATAGTACAGTCCTTCACACTAGCTGAAGGTGTGGTTTGTCCTGCAAAACTTACATTTGTATAAAGAAGTCCCACTTTGCACACTTGGAAACATGGTAACCCCACAGTGACACTGTGTACAAGTGTGCTTGTGCTTTATATGAAGTCAGGTGACAGCACACATATAAGAAATGATGTGTCTTGTGTTGGTCTGCCTTTTGGACAAGGCAAGTGTGTCTGTGTATATTTGTGTGTATATATTTATTTGTATGTGTTATGTATGTGTGTGCATATATGTATTTGTGAGTATATGTACACACACACACACATATATATATATATATATATATATATATATATATATATAAAGTTGTGTGGATATGTGTTTGTGTATGTACATGTGTATGCATACATGTTTTTTACGTGTGTGTATGCATGTCTGTGTGTATATGTGTGTGTGTGTGTGTGTGTGTGTGTGAGAGTGTGTGCGTGTGTGTGTATGTATGTATATATATATATATATATATATATATATATATATATATATATATTTATATATATATATATATATATATATGTGGATTCACTTCATAATCTCGAAAGACTGAAATCTCGAATTTCAGATTTTCGAGACCATGAAATCGAATCCACACAACACCGAAAGCCCAAAACCATGAAATTTAAAGCACCGAACACACAGCACACACCAGACCACACATATACAACAACACCCACACCACAAAAATACAAATAAAACTACACACATCCACAAACATACATCAAAAATAAGCACCCCCACACTCCCCCTACTTATATATACTAACTACGAGATCGCACAAACAGCAAACTCACACACACACATTTTACAGTCCCTCACACACACACACATACACACACACACACACATCACCCATATCAGCACACTCATACACTCAAACTCCCACCCAAAACCCTTACAAAGCACTCACTTACCTGATATTGCACCTAAATCCACACACAGCACTGCACACCATCCACATACAACCCCTGACATTACATAGCATTAAGCCATAACCGCAAATTTGAGATATTCAAATTCACGATTATGCACTTTCGCTATTTCAAAACTTTGACTTTATAGTCTCGTGATACTGAAATTCGACATTTCAGTATTTCGAGATTATAAAGTGTTTATATATATATATATATATATATTTGTGTGTGTATGTGTATTTATGTGTATCTAAGGGTGTGTGTGTATGTGTTTATGTGAGTACATATAGATAAATATACATACACACACACACACACACATATATATATATATATATATATACACACATTTTATTTATATATATATATATATATATATATATATATATGTAGATATAAATATATAATTTTTTTATTTAACATTTGTTTACCAGGATAGTCCGGCTGGACCACTAGTGCCTGTTTTCAGTGGAGTCCTATAGATAAAAGCTCCATACAGTAAGAAACTAAACGAGTAGTACATGGTATCAGTAGTAGGTTACAGAGTAACATGAAAGAGACAGTTAAGAAAGATGCTGCAGGATAGCTAATAAGTATAAAAGAATCAAAGATGGAGTACAATTTGAGTATAACAGTTTCATGGAATAGCATAGGTACAGTATATGTGCAAGGCATTTTCATAGTAGAACATATTTACAATATATACAATTTATAAACAAGGCAACTGTACAGCAATATAAGTTTAGGGAGGTAGGCTCCTGTGTTGGGGTTAGGCTTCAGGGGGTGCATTGGAGTTGCATAAAGGCTTGGAAAATAGGTGGCATGATTTAAGGAGGTGTGTGTGTGTGTGTGTGTGTGTGTGTGTGTGTGTGTGTGTGTGTGTGTGTGTGTGTGTGTGTGTGGGTGTGTGTGTGTGTGTGTGTATCTAAGTATGCATGTATGTATATGTTTGTGTGTGTATGTGTATATGTATTTGTGTGAGTTTATATGCATTTCAGTATGTGTTTTTGTGTGCATTTGTAGGGGGTCTGATAGGTTAATACTTTTATTATTGAGAGCCTCTATCCATAAGTGACATAGAGGCCAGACTGTTTACAGTTTCTGTTCAGATTGTCAAGGCTTTGTTTGAGCATGGTTCTGGACCCTATTCCATAGTGTGGAGATCCTTTGAGACACATATTTGTCTATTCAGTATGTTCCGTTTATTTCACAAGAGAAGTTCAGATCCCTGGATATAGTGTTTCTGGTACTGTTTGTTTTGCACTTGTGCAACAGGACCATCATGCTCAGTAAAACGCTGGGCTTGTCTGGGATATGAACATGGCACCTTTCATACCCAAAGTGAGAATCATACCTCTATGCTGACAAGTCATACTTTGAACATGTGACCCAACTATGACTATCATTCTACCGAGCAGCCAGACATTGACTTCATAAACCATTTTCTTCACCATTTCCATTAATTATCAGTTTCTGAGTTGTGGAGAATGATGTTATCCAGCAGCCACTGTCTGTCCCCTGGCAGGATGCACGACCTGCATCTTCCTTCAGTTGCATACCATTTTGTACTAGGCTACACTGTGGGTATTTAAAGTTTCCACTCTTAAAGGGACAATCCCAGAGTTTAAAATTCGGGTCCACACTACAGCTGGCCAAATCACGCCCACTTTACCATGTCACACATCCCCACCTATGGTGTCCTTTTTCTTTTACATAGCTTGACAATATTCAATTCCATTCCTATTTTTGTTCCCAGTGTCAACTATGCTTTGTGTTTATGGTCCTGTCACAGAATGTCCAGATGTTTGCCTCATACTTTGGTCTGGTTTTCATAAAATTGTGTTTTTCTGCAAAATCAGTCCCAAATCATAACCAAATGACAGAAAATAATAGCAGACAATTCATTTTCCAATTTTATACCCTTCAGAAAATTCATACTAATGCAAAACTTGTTATTCTATAAACTTTCTAAGTTTGTAAGAACAATATTTAAACAATGTCCGGATTTCTGGATGGAAGAGGCTGAGATCCTGCTTTGCAAGTACTCCGTTCATTGTGGTTCGTTTCTGTAGTAACCACAATGAACGATAGTTGTAAAAACAACGCTCTGATTTTTTGCACGAAGATAAATCGGAAAGGGACCCCATTGCAGTTCTGGGACCAGAAGGTTCTTATGTTCTTTCCTGACTTATTTACAGATGTGATGCAGCATGGCATTGGCTTTGACTGTTTTAAAAAAAAAAAGAATTGACCGTTTCAGTGAATAAAAATTTGTGGTCGGATATATGATGCTGAGCTCTTTATTAAAATCATCAAAGCTGTTAATGTTTAAACGTGTTTCATTGATATAAATAGATCTTTTTTTTACTAAAATCTTTTATAAAAGTATCAGGAGTAATATTTCCTTGCTTACATAGCTGACAGTATTTGTCTTTAAGTTCCTGGAATTTTTTTGAAAGCCATTTTCTGTAGAATTACAAAGTGCTTTTAGCTTTGGGCAACATTTATTTAGATACAGTATCTGCTACTTGTTAACATTTTATCTGTAGTGAATCCTGTGCCATGTTAGCACAAAAAAGAAGAAATGGACAACTTTTATTGCAAAGCTTTGATTGTTGGGGGGGGGGGGGTATTTAAAACAATGTGCATATGCAAAATTCTTTCTTGTGGTATTGGTCTACTGCTGTTATTAAGAGTCTGAGTGCAACAAACTTTAAAGTTAGACATCTCCACGCTAGTTAGGTGTAATGTGAGTGGGTTTAGGGCTGGCTAGGAAAGAGAAGAACAAAGTTTAGTGGGGAGATCAGTGTTGAGCTAAAGTGGACTGAATATCCTGAAGTGAACAGAGTTATGAGCCTATCAGGAATGTGAGGCAATATCCTGTAAATCCTGACAGTCTGAAGAAAAAAAAAAGTGAATCAAACAAAATATTGCAAATACTGATGCATACTGTTACACATTTAAAGGGTTTTTGCATTCCCCAAATGAATGCTGTTCCCCCACTCCCGTGTTACTTAGTATAACCCTATCAATACTACAGTGGGGAGAATACTCTGAAATAGCTTTTGCCCAAGAAAATTCAATGCGCACGCGCGCGCGCGCACACACACACAAATACAAAAACACACTCACACATATATATTTATATAGACGCACATATGAGTGTGTGTATTTCTGTGTAGGTCTCGTGTTATCGCTTGTAAATCAATGTGTCCAACATAGCTGCATTATGGAATGTCACTGCAGAGCTTGAGCTCTTTCCGATGTCATCTTACCAACTTGGCAAGTGGAAAAGTAGTCATTCGTTCTATTTTGTCTAGAACTGGAGTCATCACCTTAAAATATTTCCAGTTATAGCATATAAACATAGTGCGTATGTTATTCAATTTCAATTATACATGTACATTCTCAAATAAATGGAAGCGACAATGAATTCAAGGTGCTGAAGCTGTCATTATTTAACCTTTTGGGATAAGACAGAAAAAGAGGGAAGGGTTGCTGATGTCTAGCTTTTAACTTGGCTGTGTTTGTCCCTGATGGCTTAGTACAGTTAAGAAACTCCATAGGAGACAGACGTTAGCTTGGACAGCTGACTTTTAGGACTGATGGACCATAGTTAGTTGACTACCTGGACATTACAGTTTAATATTTAATAATAGTCTGTGTTGAGGGGCTCTTATCCCCTTGGCAGTTGGCAGCATGACTTTTTTTTTCTTTTTTGTCTTTGTAGTACCTGTTATGGTATAAGTAAAGTTGCTGTAGGCTGTTTTCCTGATACATGCTTGCATTTTTGCTATCTATGGCATGCATCTTGCTAGCAAAAACTGGAAGGGTTGATTTTGTTGGGCGCAGGGTGTTGGTAATTGGTGTGTGTGTGTGTGTGTGTGTGTGTGTGTGTGTGTGTGTGTGTGTGTGTGTGTGTGTGTGTGTGTATATATCTAAATATATATATATATATATATATATATATATATATATATATATTGGAAAAGGAGCACAACATGTGTCTTCATACCTCTCAGCCTCAGAGGAAGAAATCTGAACAAAGCCATAAATAATGGGGGGACAAAGGCCCAGAAATAGGGACAATTTTTAAATATTGCTCTTATAAACTTAGAATGTTGATAGAATAACAGGTATTGCATTAACTTGAAATTTCTGAAGGGTATGACGTCTGAAATTTAAATGTCCGTCATTATAGTCTGTCTTCAATCTTTTCAATCCTTGATGTCAGCCAGAAGTGCTCTTTGCAGTACCCACAATGTGCCAGTAATGACTCGTTCTGCAATTTGTACAGGGTTACGTGTACTGGTAACATATCTTAATACGATCGTAGATTCTTTTTATAAGACCCATTGCTCCTACTACTATTGGACCTGTCTGGGTATCTTTCTTGCACATTGCTCTCATTTTTTCCTGCAAATCCTGATATTTTATGACTTTGTGTATCTCTGTACGTAAGACACTGTAGTCACTGGGTGTGGCTATTTCAATGATCAATACTACTTTTGTCTTCTTTTCATAGACCACTATATCTGGTTTTCTAGCAGCTATCTTTTGAACTGTTGGTAATGGGTGATCCATGTGATGTAGACCTCATCATTTTCTATGATGCTTTGTGGCTCCTGCTTCCAGTGTATTTCAACCACTTTAATACCATAATGTTTCCACAATCCCCAGTGCAACAGTTTTGTCACATTATTATGCCTTTCAGTATACAGTCCTTCTGCCATTAGTATGTCACAACCAGCAACAAGGTGTGTGACTGTTTCCAGTTAAATTTTACAAAACCTACATTTGTCTTTCTCCCATATGCTCAATGGAATTTGTAAACCACCGTGTACATAGCCCACTATCTTGGACCGCCAATATTAACCTTTCATCTCTTGGTTTGAATTCACCTCTCCTTAACCATTCCTGCATTCAATAATGATCAACTTAAGGTTCTTCCATAATTTTTCTATACTTGCAACTATATTTATGCATTTTCCACGTCTTGCCTTCTCATCTGATCCTTCACCTTATAGTCTTTCTTTTGTTTTTTGGCACATTCAGTTGCTGCCTGATTTTTACCTACTTCTGGATTGATTTCCATTCCTGCTTGATGCCGATATGCTTCTGGTAGACTAAGCAGAGAAGTCATCTTAGATTTATTCTCCTCATATCTCACAACTTTCACTACATTTTTGTCTTGTGAGGTCAGCAGATATGTGTGGAGTCCCATAATTGCAGATCTATACATGTAATCAATTTAAAGGAGGCCCATCCCTCCTTTGTAACATGGAATATATAATCTTGGTATACACTGAATTTTATAAATCATTTGGTGAGCATGAAGCATTCTTCTTGTTTTCCTATCTTATCTATCCAACACGTTTTGGGGCCAGTCAATGACTCCAAAACTATACGTTAGGACAGGAAAAGAAAATTGATTTATAGCTTGGATTTTGTTCCTAGATGTCAAAGCTGTTTTCAGGATTAATTTAAATCTTCTACAATATTTCTTACCAAGTTTTTTCCCTATTGGTTCATGTTTTATTTTTTATCCTTCATCAGTTCCCATATATTTATACAGTCCCTCTTGCTCAAGTTTTTTAATATCACATTCTTGTCCCAAACTGATGTTTCCTTGGTGCTGCAGTTTTTCTGCTTTAAACGTTGCTTTGCACACTTATCAAGACCAAATGACATTCTTACATTATCTGAAAAAGTTTTGACAACTTGCAGTTGTGCTTTAAGTTCCTCATCTGATGAACTATACTGTTTTAAAACATTGACAAAGAGAAGATGAGGAGTCTTTACACTTTGTTGCTTTCCAGGAGCCAAATTATAGCCATGACCTAATCGAAGTAGACAGCTTAATGGGTTAAGGGTAAGACAGAATAGCAGAGGTGACAGGGAGTCACCCTGGAATAGCCCCCTCTGGATTTTTATCCCTGGAATAATAATTTGCCCTTTATCATGGCTTAATTGCAAAGTGGTCTGCCTTTGTTTCATAGTAACTGGAATGTAGTTGATCAGTGTAGGATGTATCTTATACGTTTTTAAGCAAACTTGTATCCATGAATGTGGGATACTATCAAATGCTTTTTTTGTAGTCATGCCATATTTAGATTCTTCCCCTTTTTACAGTTCTCCATTATGACTTTATTTAGCAACAAATGATCCCTTCTTCCATATGACTTTCTTTTATTGCCCTTTTGTTCTATTGCCATGATTGAGTTTTCTTCTAAATGACTATACACTCTATCGACATCAATTCTGGTATATAGTTTATACATCGTCGGAAGGCAAGCTACTGGTCAGTACATTTTAGGGCAACTTGCGGGTTTATTCTTAAGAAGTAGCATTGTTTTTCCTGTTAGCCAGGTTGGTGTCTGTTAAGGGTGTGCATATAAATAGCTCTTACTCATGGTTAAATCTTCATTCAAAGATGTTGATACTTTTAACTAGAAGTTAGGTACTGCATCTGGTCCTGGTGTTTTCCAATTAGAGGCTTTTCTTAACTTTGTTTCAATCTCTGTAACTGTTACTTCATCCCATTTCATAACCTGTACCTTTGAACTTCTTATACTTTCTTTTACTTCTATCCATTTAGCATCTTTGTTACGTCCCACAGGATCTTCATATATACTTTTCCAAAATATATCTATTTCTTCTTTTTTGGGTGGTCTTTCAATTCCTTTTACCCTGTTACCCAATTCTCTATAAAACTTTTTTGGGTCATCAATAAATTGCTTATTTTGTACTTTTCCTTAATATTTTTCTCTGTACCTTCCAAGTTTTTCTGCCTGTGTTGATATTTTTAGTTTATTATTTGCGATAATACTTGATGAATCCTGATCCATTATAATATTGTGTATTGCTTTTATCACATCTATATGTCTGAGTATTTTTGTTGATCTGTTCCCTCTTCTATACTCCTCTAACAGTCACACTTCTTGTCTTAACTGCTTTACAGTTTTCTCTGTTTGATACTTCCATGATGATATTAGATTTATCCCCTTCCCTTCCTTTACTACCCTGTGTTCTTGTGGTAGAATTTTATTGGTTATTAATTTAGCTACACAGTAATATATCCTGTTTACTTCTGTTATATCACATGGATCTCTATGGATAATCCTAATTATTGTGTTCAATAGTTTTATCAGACTTCTGACTTTTTGGGTTTTGTTCACCATCTGCAGTCTATTTCTTTCATTGATCTTAATGTATCTATTTATCTCTATTAAATCAAGCAACTCTTCTTTTAGCTCATTTTCTTCTAAAGTAAGGGCACATATTTTGTTTTCCATTTCCTGTGTGCATTTTATACAAAATTATATAGCATCTTCATGTGGTGCATTCTCTTCAATTTCATCCTGTGCCATCCATTGCTCTGTCATATGGGAACTCACTGCCCTATCACTCCTCAACATTGACTTCGTCAGAGTTTCCACAGTTTCTTGTTTCTTTCCTTGCTGTCCATCTTCAAGTGAATGTTTATACTGGTTTCCTGTGGACCAGTTGCTTCCTATTTCATTGGTTTCCCCTTAATATGGATGTTCATTGTTCTATCCTGTTGTGGTTCTTTCTGTATTAGATTTTCTACACTAAATCCTTCACTTTGCAGGTACTCCATAACCTTAGTTTATATTTCTTTAACTTCTCCATTACTAAGCTCATTTTCTACTTTTCCTCTTTGTCTTCTTATTTTTTGTATTGTACAGTTTTCCATGTCTGGATTTGTTTGCCTGTATTTCTCTTCAAATACCTTTGGTGCTGCTCTTTTTGTATTCATTAGTTTTGCTTTCTCCTTTGCACAGATATTACACCATATTAAATCTCTTTTTCTTTCCCATGTCCATATTTCTTCTTCAGATGTCTCCTGATCTTACAGTTTCTCCTCACTCGTTCCATCATGCTGTGATATAACCTGTGTTAGACCTTCTACACCAAATTCTTCATTTCGCAGGCACTCCATAACTTCAGCTTTGATTTTTTTTAACTACTACTTTACTAATCTTCTTTTCTACATTCCCTCTTTGTGATATTATTTTTTTTTATTGTGAAATTTTCTGATGCCTTTGCCTGTATTTCTCTTTGAATATATTTGGGGCTGCCTTCTTTCTATTGATTAATTTGGCTTTCGTCTTTGCATAAATATTGCACCATATCAAATCTCTCTTTTTTTCCCCATGTCCATATTTCTACTTTATACTTTCCAAAAATCTCTAGGTTTTGTTTATATTTTCACACTTACTCAGATGCTTCTTTTTCCAGACAGATCAAAGTTTCTTGGTCTATATACTGTTTTTCACAAATCTGTTGTATTAATGAACACAATTTTTTATTTGATCCTTCTGGCAGTTTTTCTTGTGGAAGTTCAATGTAGTAGCTGTTAATGAGTTTCAGGATTGTCTCATATGTAGGTGAAACTTGAAACGTCTGTTCCATCCAACCATCTGTCTACAACCCCTTTTTCCCATTTTTGCTCATTAAGTCTGGGTGTCACTTTGATACTAAAGTGCAGTGGTCAGGGGCATCATACATTTGAGGTGCCCTTCTTATGCTAATACCCACTTCAGTTCTCCTGTTTCATCTTTGGTGGCTGTCTGTCAGATTAAAAATCATATAAACAAAATAGTGTTACTTAGTTTCTTTAATGCTGTGAGCAGAATTGTTCCTAACAGTAAAATGTAGTCTCTGTAAACACCAACATCAAAAGAAACTTGGAAATCATCAGCCACAGCCTTAGGTCCCTCTGTAAGGTTGATTAGTTATTATTGTTAAAATCATACATTTGTGTGAGGTGCAGACTAGTGAAGAAATATTTTATTAAGCCTTTACTTTTTTTTGTCCAGAGTGCCCCCCAGTACAGACTACAGCATGTCTTCAATAAAAAAGGAAGCACAAGTACAAGCTGCCAAAGATGGTAAAAAACAGGTTTAATCCAGACGCACTGAACAATGAACACTCCAACACAGTAGCACCAAATTCACCAATGACCTAGGTTTCGTCCCAAGGAAATGACTTCATCAGATTGGTGAAAAGGTACTGCCAGACTACAGCATGACTTGCCATGTATTATACAGCCCTCATAATGCTCAATGTTAAGTTGTCTATCTCGCCTTCATTCTTGCTGGATGGGTTCGGAGCTGATCCTCGGCTCCAACTCGGCCAATACTAAAGCTCGAGAGCTAATTCCACCAGCTCGAGGCTCCCCTATATCCCACAATGCTATGCGATAACTACCCAGATCTTGTTTGCCGCTATAGCTGACGAGGTGCTTTTCTACCGGCTCAGGCAGGTTAGTCAAAGATTTAATTCTAAAATCTTCTATCTTAGACCCCTAGTACTCTTTTTTCACTAAAACCTTTAGTTTTAAATACCCCTTTACCTGGTTCGACAGCTTTGTTGCCCTTAATTCCTTCTTTTATTTACCACTTTAGTTTTAGGCCCCTTCTAGTCCCCTTGTGTGACTGGTATTTTATTTTAATTAAGGCCTGTGTGTGTGTGTGTGTGTGTGTGTGTGTGTGTGTGTGTGTGTGTGTGTGTGTGTGCGTTTTTCTTGGACCCTTTATTATGTCCAAGGAATCGAAGGTCTCAGGCTTCAAGAAGTGTGACTCGTGCTGTCAGAAAATGTCTCTGACAGACGGTCACACTTCTTGTGTGTATTGCCTGGGACCTTTGCACCTGCAGGACTCTTGTGCTGTTTGTCATGGTTTTAGCCCTAGAGTCCTGCAGGAACGCAAGAATAAATTAATCTTGCGGGGCTTATTAAAGCCTGAAGGCCCCCCGACTCAGTCTGTGTCGGGGAAGCCTTCTAAAACTTCCAAACAGTCGGCTCCGGTTTCTGAGTCGACTTCTGGAAAGGTAAAGTCTGCTTCGACATCGGCTTCGGCCGGAGCCGATGTTTCCAAGCCTCATACTGTTACCTCAGCTCCGGCTGGAGCCGAGGCTGATAAAACTCCGTTGGCTCCAATACTCTTATCGGAGCCACATTCTAGGAAGAGATCTAGATCCCCCTCTATTGGCTCCGTGCACTCGGCGCCAGGATCCCCTCTTCTTTCTGAACGGAGCCATAAAACTTATTCCTCACGGTCTTCCAGGCTATCTGACCACGATTTGCAAAGGGTAGTGAGTAGACTTCTCAAGTCCGAGGCACTGGCCCAAATGCTGCATAGCCCGACTCAGCAGTCAGTGGCTATTTCCGTTCCCCAATATATTCCTCCTCTGACTCCTTTGAGCTCAGAGCCAGGGCTTGTCGGAGCCATGACTGTTGGTGCGTCAGATCCGATACCTTCCCTTTTGGCTCTGTCATCTGCTCCGATCTCCTCCTTGGAGGGATCTCGGCGCCGAGCTTCCCTCGTCGGCTCTGAGGGGGCGAGTGGCATCGGACCCTTGTCCGACTCCACTCTCCCTCTCGGGGCTTCGGTGCTGGTGAGTTCGGCCCCGACATCGGCTTCGGAGCCGTCCCTGTCGGTGCCGGGGAGGTCCTTGTCTCTTCGGAGCGGGGACCTCTGGCCTTGCCTGACAGGGGTGCCTTCAAGGTCATGCGGAGCGTGCTAGAACCAGGGTCTGCCCCACAGTCGGCTCCTTCAGCCCCTCCATCTACAGTGCCTGCGGTGATTTCTACCCACCCCCTTGCCTTAGACCGCAGAGAGCCAACTCCTCAAGTTTCCCCATTGGGAATTTCCTCCTCTTCCGAGGCCTCTCCTGACCCGGTAGGAGATCCCCCTAGGAAGAGGCAGTGCAAGAGGAAGCACATTGACTCCCCTGAGTCTATCACCTCTGACACTGACTTAGAGGAATCTGAAGGTTCCCCTCGATCCCCCTCTGAGGATGTCTCCTTTGCTGACATCCTTGAGATCCTGAAACAGAGAGGGAACTGGCCAGCCCTTAACCCTTCGGAGGATGAGTAAGTGTATCTTGAGGCGTTTGGCTCTCGCCCTTCTACCTCCTGGGTGTCCCCTCCCTTTGACCCCCTTATGGAAGTGATGGCAAGGAAGGCTTGGACGGCTCCTGATTCAGTGGAACCCACCCCGAGGAGACCATCTAAATTTATTACTGCCCCTAAAGATAAAGATTTTTTATCCAAAGGTGTCCCTGTTGATGCCATGGTGGTGGCTGCGGCCACTAAGAAGGAGTTAGCCGATCCTTCGGTTCCTGTTCATCCTCCTAATAAGGAATCTAGGACCATGGACAGGTATGGCAAGCGGATGTTCTCATCAGCGACCTTTTCAATGCGGTCGCTGAACTACTTATGCCACTTCACTCGTCTCCAGAGAGATTTACTCAAGGATATGGGTGAAGTGATAAAGGATCCTACAGCTGAGGGGTTCCAAGACAGAATGAACTCCCAGTTGGCAACCCTGAATTCCATCGTTAACTCCTCCATGCGGCTGGTCTCATATGCTGCGGATGGAGCGAGTAGAGCTGCAGGCACAGGTGTTGCCTTACAACGTCACGCCTGGATGTGGCTGTGCAACTTTGCGGACCCTTTCAAGGCGTCCTTCACCAATTCTCCCTTTGATGGATCATCCTTGTTTGGTCCGCAGGTGAAGGATACATTGACCAGGTGTGAGGTAGAAGGTAAGACTCTCTCTGCCGTAGGAGTCCATTTTTCTACCCCTTCTAGACCCTATCCCAAAGGTCAGAGGGGAGGAAAGATGTGGTTCCATAAACAATCCCAGGGAGTCTCATCTGATGCACAAGGTCGATTCCCCTCTAGAGGCAGAGGGGGGAATAATAATAGACGCCGCCCTAGAGGCAGAGGAGGTCCGCAAAACCAGGGTAGCAGAGAAATGTTCTCTGATAAACCCTTTCAGCATCCCAGAGGGGCTTCCCGGCTGTCCACCTTCGGAGGCAGTCGGGGGAAGGTTATCCCTGTACCCAAAAGCCTGGCTTTCCCTTACTCAAGACAAATGGGTACAGTCGATCATATCCGAGGGTTACAAAATTCCCTTTATTCACATCCCATCCCAACCCAAAAGATCCCTTCCAGACGTTCCACCCGGTCTAAGGGAACAAGCAGCATTAGAAATTTCAAAGCTGCTATCAAAAAGAGCTATCCAGTCAGTCCCAGCAGACCAGCAAGGATCCGGAATCTACTCCAAATTCTTTTTGGTACCAAAAAAAACAGGGGACTGGAGACCCATACTGGATCTCAGCTACTTAAACAAGTATGTCAGGAAAACAAAATTCTGGATGGTCATGCTACAGTCCATTCTACCCTTCTTGGGTCAGGACAATTGGATGTGCTCGATAGATCTTCAGGACGCATACTACCACATCAAGATGAACAGACGCTCCAGGAGATATCTCCGCTTAGGGCTGGGAGCCAGTCACTACCAGTTCAGGGCCCTGCCCTTTGGTCTCACTACAGCCCCCCGTGTGTTTACCAAATGCATGGCAGTGGTCGCGGCTCACTTGAGACGTCAAGGATTCCAGGTGTTTCCATATTTAGACGACTGGCTCCTTACCGCCACCACCAGACATCAGCTTCTTCTATCCAGGGACTTCACCATCCAATCTTGCCAAGCTCTAGGCATTTCAATAAATTTCGAAAAATCTGCCTTGTCGCCTTGTCAATCTATTACTTTTATAGGCGCCACCTTAGACACACTCAATCTTTCAGCCAGACTCACAGAACAGAGAGTGTCAGACATTCAAAAACAAGTTTCCCTTCTCTTACAATGCAACAAAGTCAAAGCCAGACTAGTTTTGAAGGTGTTAGGACTCATGGCAGCAGCTATTCCCCTTCTCCCCTTAGCTCGCTTTCACATGAGGATCCTCCAGTGGATGCTGTTTACTCAATGGTCCTTTCAAAAGCTCCCGATGTCCCATACCATATTGATAACTCAATCATGCAAGAATCAACTGTCTTGGTGGATCACATCACCTCAACTTCTCCGAGGAAGACCCTTCACTCTCCCCCCCCCCAGTCGCCACGTTGACAACAGACGCCTCCCTGATCGGGTGGGGGGGGGGGCATTATCAGGGCAGGACAGTCCAAGGCACGTGGCAACCTTTCGAGTGCCACTTGCACATAAACGTCTTAGAGATGAGAGCAGTGCTTTTAGCGTTGCAAGCCCTTCACGACTCTCTTCCCACTGGGACTATTGCAATTCAAACGGACAACATGTCCGTAGTGTGGTACATCAACAAACAAGGCGGAACCAGATCATACGCTTTATGTCGAGAGGCACTCAGACTTTGGCAATGGGCGATCTCTTCTCAGCGTTTTCTGATAGCAACGCACATTCCCGGGAAATCCAACGTTATTGCAGACAAATTGAGCAGGGCAATTCTCATGCCCCACGAGTGGTCTCTAAAGAAATCAGTTCTAGAAGAAGTATTCCTAAGATGGGGCCAGCCTTGCTGCGATCTTTTTGCTACTCCCCAAAACAGCAAGTGTCACGACTTCTTCACTCTCTTCCCGTTACCAGGCCATCCCATCAGAGACGCGCTCTAGTCCACGATTGGCCCCGGGGACTTCTATATGCCTTTCCCCCCTTTCCACTGATATCTCAACTAATTCAGAAAGCCATCGCTTTGAGAGTGACAATGATCCTCATTGCCCCTTACTGGCCTCGACAGATATGGTTTCCGTTTCTTCATCGTTACCTTTTGGAGCAGCCTTGGCATCTGGACCCAGTATCAGATCTGATAACCCACCAATCGGGTCAGCTGTACCAATCTCTGCTTTCTCTAAACCTCACAGCGTGGTTTCTCCGATTCCAACCTTAGCCAGGCTTCCCTCAATATCTCGCTCGGTCCGAGATATCTTGATAGCCTCTCATAAATCTTCTACCCGGAAGATTTATAGTAGCAAATGGAAACGCTTCTCTTTTTGGGCAACATCAAAAAACATAGATCCCTTTACTGCACCTATCCAGTCTATTCTAGACTTTCTAGCAGAACTCTTTCATTTAGGATCATCTGCATCTACCATTAGAGTTCAATTGGCTGCCATATCTAATTTTCATGTTGGTGTCTCGGAGTCTAGCATCATGGCTCACAAACTCTGTAAAGCCTTTTAAGGGCGTATTTCTTCTCAAACCTCCAATCAAAGATCCCCGCCTCAATGGGATTTGAACTTGGTTCTGGCATCCTTAATCCTTCCCCCCTTCGAACCGGCAGCTTCATGTTCTCTGAGTTGCTTTCTTGGAAGACACTTTTTCTGGTAGCTATAACTTCAGCGAGAAGGGTATCTGAACTCCATGCTCTGTGCAGTCGTCCTCCTTACTTAGTGTTTCACAAAGATAGGGTATCCCTCCGTACTAATCCATCCTTTTTGCCTAAAGTTTCCTCTCAAGTAAACCTAAACCAAATTATTGATCTCCCCGTCTTTTTCCCTAACTATTCAAACAGGTCGGAACAAAAGCTACATTTGCTGGATTTTCATCGCCAACTTAGATATTACTTAGACAGGACTAAACAATTCAGGAAATCTAATCAATTGTTTCTGTCATATGCGGAAGGGAAATTGGGCCTTCCTGTTACTAAAGTATCCCTCTCTAGATGGCTCACCTCTACAATTACCTTCATCTATGAGATCAGACATCAAAAACTACCCTCAAGACCTAGAGCTCATTCAACTAGGGCATTAGCTACATCCGTAGCTTTTCAGGATAGGCTGCCAATAGATTCCATTTGTGCAGCAGCCACCTGGGCTTCTCCTCATACATTCATTTCACATTACAAATTGGACATGGTTTCCAGAAGCCGTGCCAATTTTGGTTCCACTGTTCTCAAGAGTCTGTTCCGATAGGCCACCCGGGATAAGGTGCTAGGGACGCGGTCCCATCCAGCAAGAATGAAGGCGAGATAGACAACTTAACATTAAGAAGTTATGTACCTACCATAACGTTCCATGTTAGTTGTCTTCTTCTCGCCTTCTTTCTTGCGTCCCACCCTCCTTCCCCCAAGCATGGACAGACCGACAGGAATTCAGTTTGTGTTCTTCCTCTGGAAGTCGTCATTCCCACTCATTCTTCCACCTCTTTTTCTCCTTTCTTAGGTCTGCGATACCTTTCACGCAGGTTGTTTTGAGGTGGGTTTCCCTACTCCATTCTATGGAGACTAGGGTTGCTTGGTATAGCTATCAAACGAGATCTAAGTAGTTACCGCCTAGCATTGTGGGATATAGGGGAGCTTCGAGCCGGTGGAATTAGCTCTCGAGCTTTAGTATTGGCCGAGTCGGAGCCGATTCCATCCAGCAAGAAAGAAGGCAAGAAGTAGACAACTAACATGGAACGTTATGGTAGGTACATAACTTCTTATTTTGCGTACTTGTAAGATATGAGGAGTAGCAAGCCTCTATGTGTACTATCACTTAATATGCAAATCTGCAGGGTCACCACTATACTTAGAATTTATCCCATTACTTATGGCCATTGTCACAAAGATCAAGTTTTATGTAGGCTCAAAATAGCTTTCTCTGACAAGCGTGCTCACTATGTATCAGTATCCCTATTTTCTAAGACCAGTTGCCTCCCAGTCACTTGACCATTCCTGATCCATCACATGACAATAGTAGGATTTGAGCTCCCATCACAATCCCTGGCTTTTTGCCACGGCATATTTTTAAGTATAGGCCAGAAGCCTGTTTTTAGGCTAAAATAAAATGTCTTGAAATAAAATCAATCAAATTCTGTTCCTCAAAATTGCATTTTGACATTTCATAAAACCCAAGAATAAAACACTGTTTTGTGTGTCTTCAGGACTTGTGTTTACTGCCTGATATGAAGCAAACTATACTGTCTTTGTAATGTTCTTTAGCCATACTCTGATTTTCTTTTTCACATTAAATTATTTTTTTACCTGTAAAATGGGATGAGCAAAGACATGATTTTATTTTTGACTCTTATTTCAAGAAAGATATGCAAACCTATGAAAATGAACAAGATGTATTGTTTCCATAAATTGGACTATCGAAGAAGTAGATTTAGAAACAAAACAATCCTTTACCTTCTCTTTGTGGACACATATTCTTCTTTTTTTCACGGTTTATCAGTCAGTAACCATTGTTTTAGATCTGAAAGCCCTCATGTGCTGTTTCACTTAACAAGCAGATGTGTGGTTTCTTCCTTTCAAGCCTATCCATTTTAGTTCACATCTGTAGCACCATTTTTTCATATTTAGTTTGCTTTCAGATGTCATACACCTCCTCAGTCCTTTCTGATATAAATTCAACCTATCTGAAATTTGAAGGTGATTTGACCCACAGCACTCTGTTCACATATTTTCTTTACAAATATGCTCCCTCTAGTTTTTGATTGCCTTCTGCCTGATGTTTCACAACTGTTTTTAGTTTACTCCTTGATAGCCAGCACGGTTATACTGTTCACTGGACTGTGCACTTTAATTTTCTGGATTGAGTATGATTGCTGCTCTGTATGCTGCTTCACTGTTTTGTAGTGTATTTTTATATTGTGTTAATAGGTATCCTACTACCCTTGTAGATTATTCAGAAATGTATTGTGTCTGATGAGTCTAGGGTTCAGGTCTGACCTCTCATCACTATCCATGTCACGATGTTTACACATTCTCCTTGTGTCTAAGTTAGCTCTCTTTGCATACACAGTTACTTAAACCCCCTCCAAAACAAGCTAATTGACTGTTCACACTATATTACTCATATTTTCTCTTGTCTGCATTGTGGCTGAGAAGGATCCATGAAGGCCAGTTAACTTAACCAGTTAACAAATAAATGTACTTACAATTAAACTAACCAATTCTAGAATAATTTCAGTTATTGTTTTTAATACTATGCTACTGCTTTCTAGAATTGCTCTCTTCTGTATTTCATCTGGAACAGATCTATGGCTGTCTGACCCTTTAAGCAGCAGTGTTTATTAGATATACTGTATTGACCCCCCAGATTATGTCTGGTAGACATTGTCGTTTCCAATTTCATTTGAATTTGTTGCTCAACAAAGATGTAGGAATTTAATACATGCGTAGAAGGTGGTTTCATATGCTCTGCTTGTTGGACAAGTATTATATAATTTTCTTACAAGCTAGCCTATTTACTATTTGAATTATGTGATTGAAACAACTTAATGTAGGAAGGGAGTAATTTTTCAAGATTTCCATGTGTGTATGTTTGTTTGCATGTGTGGATGCACACATATATGCATGCTGAATTTAATGAAAATGTGTTTCCTTAAGAATGTCACAGGTTTGAATTGACTTTATTAACTCACAAAATTTATTTTAGGGGCTGACCAAATTAAATGGCAGTAATCCCTGCATAATGATGCTTTGCCATCAATTGCACATGTTTGCACATATTTGGTTCTACTGCAAGTGTATTATTTTTCATGTGTTCTAAGACCACTATCTAGTAGCTTGGGACATAAGTATCTTGTAGGTTGTGCAGGTTGCCACTTATGCTCAAACTTGAATCTTAGTTCAGGCAAGCAGCTGCTGCACCTTACCTGAGCACAGCATTTGAGTTAAAGTGAGGTAAGTGTAGCAACCATAAGGAGGGAGTGGGAGGTAGGTGTGTGGGAGGGAGGGAAGTGAGAGAGTCAATCAGGTCAGTGATTAGGGAGGGGATTTCTGTTCAGAGTTAGGGCTAGAGTTTTAGGTATAGGGAGCAGGGGGGTTAGGTTTAGGGAGTGGGAAGGATGTTTAGGGTTAGGGAATGATTGGTGAATTTTCATTTAGGGAGGGAGAGTGGAGTTTTATGATTAGGGAATGAGTAATTGGCTAGAATGGATAGGAATGGAAGGGCTAAATAGTTAAACAGGACTGAGTTAGTGGGAGTTAGAGCACTTGCCTTTTCCAGCAAGTGGTAGCAAACAAGTGTATCATGATTTAATAGCTCACCAGCACTTGTAGTAGACCTCACGTGTCTAGTTTCTTGTTTTGTTATCTAGGGGGTCTTAATGGTCCTGAGGTGTGCATTTCATTTGTTCAATTACATTTAATCTGCTGCATTAATTATTGCTTGTTAGTAGCTGATTGTATTGTAACGGTTATTCCAAGCCTCTTAGTTTTGATTTAAGTACTTGGACTTCTAACTAGTTATCTTACATTATAAAGGTTTGTGGCCTACACTCTTGTGACAGGAGAGGTAGCTTGCACCCTTCTGAGTTTGGAAATGCTGGTTGAAGGCTTATTTTGTCTGTTATTCTAAAAGTATTTACTTCTGGTTTAAGTATTTTGTCTCCAAACAAGTTACTTTACATTAAGATGATTTCTGGTCTACGCTGTTGAGGAAGGAGAGGGTAGCCTCCATCCTTGTGAGATGGGAAATTGCTGGTGAAGGCTTATCGTTGCTGTTATTCTAAGTGTCTTTGTTCTGGTATAAGCACTTGGGCACCAAATCAGTTATTTTACATTAAGAAGGGTTATGATATATACTCTTTTTGCAGGAGAGGATAGACTATGGCTTCTGAGCTGGAAATAGCTGGTGTATGTCTTATTGTGCCTTTAATTTGATTGGCTACAGGACTAGCTTGTTTAAAAATTTGAATTGCTATGCCTGAGGTGTTTGGCGGCAGCAGTGTAACTTTTCCTTAAAATACCCTTGCTCTCTTGACATATTTCTTTTTAACTTCTAGGACATCTAGTTTGCACATAGGTGAGCTTTGTTCATCAAGTCCCTTGTGTTATTGACCTGTTCAATATTTAAATTTCTCTCACTCCTCCCTAGTAGATCAGCAGCCATGGATATGCACTTCCTGACTCTCTCTGTGGCCAGTCTGGTTGAGATGATTATTCTGAGGCATCGGAGCAATTGCCTCATGTACACTGATAACCCACTTACTCTTAGTATAATAAATAGTATGCGAAAAGTGTAAATACACTTTAATGCTGGAGGCAAAACTGTCTCATACAACCAAAACTAGTCTTATAGAGGTTATCAGTCATACTTCCACCAGGCCTATTGTACAGGGTAAAGACCCCACACATAAAACTACTTATGCTGAGGCACTTACAGATCACCTTCCTAAACCACTAAGACCTCTTGTACAGCACAATCAATAAAAGGGTCCTCAGCCATCACATAAACACTCCATTAAAATACCACCCAGAGCTACATATAGTAACAATGTATCCATTGCCTCTACTGCTAAGTCCTTAAGGCAAATCAGTGCATAGCCATATTTCCTGGTCATTGTTGATTCTATTGTGAAGCACACTGATGACCCCTCACCAGACTGATTAAGAAGAAAGTCACAGTTAGCTGCCTTTCCAGGGCTAGGAACTGTCAGGGCACACAGGCAGTTAGGGCATTGAACCACAGTAGCAGTATAGCTCTGTCACAGTCCATGTGGATGTTAATGATGAGATATACCTCCCATAACTATATGAAAGAAGACATAATTGAGCTTGCTGACTGTGTGTCTCAGGCATGTATGAGCCTAGCACTGAGCAGCATGCTACCTTCTCCAAGGATAATGCCACATTCTCAACAGAAAACAATTGATTTTAACAATTGTTTTAGCTTCTAGTGTCAGTCCAGTGGAGTACAATATTTGGCCATCAGGGAGGACATTGTTGACAGACCACGCTGCTTCATCAGGGATGGTCTACACTTTTCCCCAGTAGGCTTTAGGATACTAGCAGCTACCTTTCCCACCCCCATAGTGCCATTTTAGACAATGCTGAACTGATAAACCTTCTGACTTAAATGAATCTAAGTTGGAATATCTTAAGGTGATATTCTGCAATGCTAGAAGTCTTAACAGGAAACACCACTCCCTGCAAGCCTTACTCTCCCTGAAGAGTGTGGACATTTGTGTAGTAATGGAGACATAGTTTAAAGTTGCAGAGTGTACCCCAGCAATGCAAGGTAATTATGCCTTTCACACCTTTAGACCAGCTACTACACAGGAGGGAAGTAAAGGTGGCAAAGTCGCAGTCTATATTAAAAATG